>NC_139462.1:235667500-235672500 GCF_057233095.1 Heloderma suspectum
CGGTGCCCGTTCAGCTGCGGGACGATGGCCGCGCCGTGGTACAGCAGTCGCACATAGCCTACAAAGGTCTCGGGCACGCCCTTCCAGCGCAGCGCCGCCCACAGGAAGGCATGGTGTACGTTGTCGAAGGCCTTCTCCTGGTCCAGCTGGAGCAGCAGCCCGCGCCACTGGCCCATGCGTGCTAGCTGGAAGACTTCACGTAGTGCGCAGAGCGAGTCCTGCATGGTGCGCCCCGGCACCGCGCTGGTCTGCGCACGCACCACGATCTTCCCGGCCACGGCCGCCAGCCGTGCGTTGAGCACTGCTGCCAGCACGCGGTAGTCAACGTTGGTCAGCACGATGGGGCGCCAGTTCTTGAGCAGCGTCAGGTCTCCGCGCTTGGGGAAGAGGACGAGCGTGCCCTCGCCAAAAGTCACGCTAGTCCGGTCCTGTGCCAGGCACGCCGTGAAGACTTCCGCCAGGGGGCGTGCCAGCCAGGCACGGAATTTCTTGTAGAAGGCCCAGCCGAGGCCATCGGGGCCTGGCGCAGAGCGGCTGCGCCCGCGCGCGATGGCCGCCGCCACCTCTTCCTCGGCGATGGGTGCCACCAGGCCGCGTGCGTCCTCCTCGTTCAGGCCCTCACACAGGCTGCGCCAGCCCCGCCTCCCGCCATCGCCGGGCATCGCATCGATGGCGTGCAGGAAGGCCTCGCTTTGGTTGGCAGCGATCTGGGTCTTCTTTGCAAAAAGGGCGCCATAGAAATCCTCAACGACCTGGAGCATCTCTCCCGGGCTCGTGCTGACGCCGTCCGCCTCCGTCCTGCGCAGCCCTTGGATGGCTGCCGGTGGGCTTGCGCCACCGCCCCTGGTCTTCGCCCACTCGTCAACATCTACGCTGCCACCACGCGTGCGGCACACCTTGGCCCGGCGCCGCCGGTCCCAGCGCTCGCGCTGGTAGTGCGCGATGCTCTCCCGCGCCTGTGTCAGGACCTTGGTGTCGACAGGCTGGCCGCGCCCGGCACGCGCGTGGCACTGTAGGAAGTGGTAGACGGCATCGTGGTAGCGGCGTGTCTCTGCGGAGTAGGCCGCCCGCTCCTGCCTCCGGCACCGCTGCCGCACCTCTCGCTTGACTCGCTCCCACCACTCCAGCGGGGCCGCATCCCTGTATAGGCCCGCCGTGCGCAGCGACAGCAGGCACGCCAGCGTGGTCGCTACCAGCGCGCGGCACTCCTCCCGCTGAAGCGCCTCCGGGCGCAGGCGCCAAAGGGGTCGCCCCCTCGGGAAGACTTCGCCCACAGCCAGCTCTAGGCGCAGTATCCCGTGGTCGGACCACGGGGTGATGGTCACGGCGCAACGCTGTACGTAGACACTCTCCGGTGCGCGTACCCGGTCCACGCGGCTGGCAAAGCACGGGTGGTAGAACGTGTAGCGTGCAGCGGCGCCGTCCCCGACGGGCGGATAACTGCCTGCGTACGCCCTCCGGCACCCTACTGGGAAGAAGTCGAGCACGTTAGGGGCCTCGCGTGCCTTGTCCGCCAGTCCGGCCTGTGCCAGGAAGCGCTCCAGCTCACGCTCGTCTGGCAGCAGCGGGGCGCCGCCACCATGCAGCGGGCGCTCGGCCTCGCCCGCCGTGTGCACCCCGCCCACGTACGCGCTGCGGTCTGAGAGCCGGGAGCGGTTGTTAAAATCCCCGGCCACGAGCAGGCAACGACGCGTGTGGCACGCGTTCCGCAGATGTGCCCAGAAAGCCCGCCGCCGTGCGGCCTGTACGGGGGCGTAGAGCCCGCAGATGCGGAAGGCACGCTCCTCCGCCGTCCCGCTCGCCGATACGCTCCGCAGCGTCAGGTCCGCCACCAGCAGCCTCCCCGGCACCGCTTCCACGACTCCGTCGATGGCGAGGTCGGCCCGCGAGCGGAAGAGCAGCGCCACGCCCGCCGAGCCTTCCTCGCCGTCGTAGGACCACACCGACGGCCCGGCGGTCCAGAGCCGCTGTGCTCGGCTCCGCTGCTGCTCGTTGGTGAAGTGCAGCTCCTGCAAGATGAGCACGTCCTGCGCCAGCGCTGCCAGGGTTGGCAGGATCTCCTCCGCCCTGCGCCACGAGCGCAAGCCCCTAGCGTTCCACGTCGCGAGGCGTAGCGCAGTCATGGCGTTCAGGGGGTTGCGGCAGCCGCAGACTTACCTACCCCCTCCGGAGGCCAAGCCGGAGGTGTAGCCTCACCAGGTCGCGCATCCGGGCACGCGTGGGGGGGTCCGGGTGACTCCCAGGGCGGAGGCGCACTGCGCTCTGGGGAGAGGGCGTACGGGACCAGGGCGAGCTCGTCCCCGGTGTCCTCCACCGCACTCTCCGTCGACCTACTGTCCGGTGCCCTGATATCTTTTTCTGGTCGCCTCCGGCCTCCCGGGCAGCCTCGCACGATGTTTCCTGTTCCATCCATGGCAGGAGCTGTCACTGCTCCTGAGCCGACCTCCACCATGCACGTAAAGTCCTGCCTTTCATCCAGCTCGCCGTTGGGGTCAGTCCCGTCCTGTTGCTCACTCCGCGCTTGTAGTACGGTGTTGGGGCCAGTTGGCGGGACAACTGACAGGTCTGCTGATAGTTCGGGGTCGGTGGGCAAGTCGGGTGTCTTCTGCGACGGCCGGCCCTCTCTATCCCTCCCCACCGGGGCTGTACCCACGCTTGGGGTCCCCGACTCCGTCGCGGCACCCCCTCCCCGCCGCCGCCTCTTCATCTTCCGGGCCTGCTGCGCATCCTCGGGCTGCTGCTCTCGCGGCGGGAGCGGCTGCACTGGCGGCGGAGAGGCGTCTTCCCCGCCTGCCTGCCCCTCCTTGGTTGCCGTCTGCTCTTCGGCTGCGCTCCCCCCTTGCCGGTCCTCTTCTAGACCAGGGTCGTTGTCGGCATGTAGGCGTTGGCCTGGCCCTTGCCACTCACCTTCCCCGAGGAGTCTGAAGGCGTTGCATGTCTGTAACACGGTGTTTTGTGCCCGCCACACCTCCACGCCTGTAGCCCGTGGCGCGGTGCCTGCAACCCCGGCATCCGGGGTCCTGCCTTTCTTTCCTGCCGGCCGGCGGGTGACCGTCCGCCAGTCGGCGCCCTCCTCCCCCTGGTTGCCAGCGCCCCCCCGGGCCTTTGACTCTTGGGCGCGGGCCCTGTCCGGAGCCCCCGGCCTCACACCTTGCGCCTCCCCTTCCCGCCGTCTCTGTTGCGCTTGATGCCAGGCCTGTGCCTCTGCACGCTCCCGCCCCGCCTGGGCGGCCCTGTTCGCCGCACCCCACCGCTCCTCGTCCTCCCGGTTGTACTGGGCACGCGGACACCAAAAGTAGGTGTGCCCGGGCTCCTCGCACAGGTTGCAGCGGATGCTGGCCTGGCAGGCGGCCGTTGGGTGTCCGCGGACGCCGCACCGCGAGCACAGCGGCGTGGTGCAGTTCCGCTGCCGGTGGCCGTAGGAGCCGCACTGGAAGCACGCCGGCGGCTGGCCGCTGTACCGTGTGATGCCCCTCTCCGCCCCCAGGTAGAAGTACTTTGGGATGCGGCCTCCTCCCGTCTCCTCCCCCTTGAAGGCGACTACGCAACGGTATTCCCCAGTCCAAAAACCGTGCCGGTCACGCTTCTTGTCAGGTCCCATGAGTATTTTTGCATAGCGTGACACCCAGAGAGTCACGTCCTCTTCCGGGATGGCAGAGGTCCTGAAGATGACGGTCAGGACCTTCGTGTCACCCCGGAAGAGCGGCACCACCTCAAAGTCCGCCAGCAGGGCCGGGTTGGCGCGCTGCGCCGCTTTGCAGCCCACCCAAAAGCGGCGGTAGGCGTTCTCGGACGCCAGGCAGACGTCCGTCTCACGCGAGCCTGGAAGTTGAATGAGGGCCACCACATCCGCCCTGTCGAAGGCCAAAGTCTCCAGCAGGAGGACCGAGGCCAGGTAGTCCCGCGTGTCTTCCAGGTCAGCCCCCCGGTAGCGGAAGCGCACAACGTAGCGCCGCCACGGGTCTCTGCTCCTCGCGCCCGACCCGTCCGACAGGCCGTCGAGCAGGCGGCCCAGGTAGCCCTCCTCCTCCTCCTCCTCGCCGTCCTCATCCCAGGGAAAGGCGTCCCCTGTGCCGCTGCCGCCACCACCTCCACGGCGCCCGCCGCGCCGCTCTGCACGCGCGTTGCCGGCCACCGAGGCGTAGGAGCGCGTCCCGCCGTTCGCCGCCGTCCGCTGTTCCCGCTGAGATGCCGACGCTGCCGTCCCGGCCGTGGCCTCGTCCCTCGGGGTCGCGGAGTTCCGCCTGGCGCCGCCATCTCTGCCGCCGTTCCGAGCACCTGCGGGAGGCACAGCAACAGGCACGGCAGTACCTGGGGACAGACCGGCCTCTCCCCGGAGCCCCCCCTCCTGCTCCTGCTCCGTGTCTGAGGCAGCCCGTCCCGCTTGCCGTGCCCCTGTGACTCCGGCGCCGCTGCTCGCTCCTGACCCGGAGGCCCGCCCAGGACCCTTCCTGGGCCGCTTCTTGGCCGAGTCCTCCTCCGCCGCAGAGCCGGCGCTGCCGAGGCGCGTCTCCCCTCGTTTCCTCGAACCCGCGGCCGAGGGCGGCCTACCCGGGGCTTTGAACGGGCCCGCCGGCTCGCCGCACTCTCCGCCGCTGCCACCCGGACCTCCCAGGTCATCCTCCCGCTCCCCGGAGCCCAGAGACTCACCGGCCGCCGTGGGCGGCACCTCCGATTGGGCCGCCCGCGGCGCTGTCCCCGTCGGTCGTGCCAGCCGTGCCGTCGCTGGACGCTCCGCGTCATCTCGCCCTCGACCGCCGCGCTCTGCCGCCGCTCCGCCCGGCGCCGCTGCCATCGGCCTCCGCTCTGCCGCACGGCCGGCCATTGCTCCCTCGTCCGCCTGCCGCTGCTTCTCGATGCGCTGCCGCTGGCGCAGGAGGCCGATGACGGTCTCCAGCCACTCACGGAAGTCCGCCTGTGGCACGAAGGAGGACCAGTCCTCGGTCCTGGCCAGGAAAAGTACCGGCGCGTCGCTCGGGGCGACGACCCACGTCCGGTGG
>NC_139462.1:235695000-235715000 GCF_057233095.1 Heloderma suspectum
GGGGTTGGGGTTGGGGTTGGGGTTGGGGTTGGGGTTGGGGTTGGGGTTGGGGTTGGGGTTGGGGTTGGGGTTGGGGTTGGGGTTGGGGTTGGGGTTGGGGTTGGGGTTGGGGTTGGGGTTGGGGTTGGGGTTGGGGTTGGGGTTGGGGTTGGGGTTGGGGTTGGGGTTGGGGTTGGGGTTGGGGTTGGGGTTGGGGTTGGGGTTGGGGTTGGGGTTGGGGTTGGGGTTGGGGTTGGGGTTGGGGTTGGGGTTGGGGTTGGGGTTGGGGTTGGGGTTGGGGTTGGGGTTGGGGTTGGGGTTGGGGTTGGGGTTGGGGTTGGGGTTGGGGTTGGGGTTGGGGTTGGGGTTGGGGTTGGGGTTGGGGTTGGGGTTGGGGTTGGGGTTGGGGTTGGGGTTGGGGTTGGGGTTGGGGTTGGGGTTGGGGTTGGGGTTGGGGTTGGGGTTGGGGTTGGGGTTGGGGTTGGGGTTGGGGTTGGGGTTAGGGTTAGGGTTAGGGTTAGGGTTAGGGTTAGGGTTAGGGTTAGGGTTAGGGTTAGGGTTAGGGTTAGGGTTAGGGTTAGGGTTAGGGTTAGGGTTAGGGTTAGGGTTAGGGTTAGGGTTAGGGTTAGGGTTAGGGTTAGGGTTAGGGTTAGGGTTAGGGTTAGGGTTAGGGTTAGGGTTAGGGTTAGGGTTAGGGTTAGGGTTAGGGTTAGGGTTAGGGTTAGGGTTAGGGTTAGGGTTAGGGTTAGGGTTAGGGTTAGGGTTAGGGTTAGGGTTAGGGTTAGGGTTAGGGTTAGGGTTAGGGTTAGGGTTAGGGTTAGGGTTAGGGTTAGGGTTAGGGTTAGGGTTAGGGTTAGGGTTAGGGTTAGGGTTAGGGTTAGGGTTAGGGTTAGGGTTAGGGTTAGGGTTAGGGTTAGGGTTAGGGTTAGGGTTAGGGTTAGGGTTAGGGTTAGGGTTAGGGTTAGGGTTAGGGTTAGGGTTAGGGTTAGGGTTAGGGTTAGGGTTAGGGTTAGGGTTAGGGTTAGGGTTAGGGTTAGGGTTAGGGTTAGGGTTAGGGTTAGGGTTAGGGTTAGGGTTAGGGTTAGGGTTAGGGTTAGGGTTAGGGTTAGGGTTAGGGTTAGGGTTAGGGTTAGGGTTAGGGTTAGGGTTAGGGTTAGGGTTAGGGTTAGGGTTAGGGTTAGGGTTAGGGTTAGGGTTAGGGTTAGGGTTAGGGTTAGGGTTAGGGTTAGGGTTAGGGTTAGGGTTAGGGTTAGGGTTAGGGTTAGGGTTAGGGTTAGGGTTAGGGTTAGGGTTAGGGTTAGGGTTAGGGTTAGGGTTAGGGTTAGGGTTAGGGTTAGGGTTAGGGTTAGGGTTAGGGTTAGGGTTAGGGTTAGGGTTAGGGTTAGGGTTAGGGTTAGGGTTAGGGTTAGGGTTAGGGTTAGGGTTAGGGTTAGGGTTAGGGTTAGGGTTAGGGTTAGGGTTAGGGTTAGGGTTAGGGTTAGGGTTAGGGTTAGGGTTAGGGTTAGGGTTAGGGTTAGGGTTAGGGTTAGGGTTAGGGTTAGGGTTAGGGTTAGGGTTAGGGTTAGGGTTAGGGTTAGGGTTAGGGTTAGGGTTAGGGTTAGGGTTAGGGTTAGGGTTAGGGTTAGGGTTAGGGTTAGGGTTAGGGTTAGGGTTAGGGTTAGGGTTAGGGTTAGGGTTAGGGTTAGGGTTAGGGTTAGGGTTAGGGTTAGGGTTAGGGTTAGGGTTAGGGTTAGGGTTAGGGTTAGGGTTAGGGTTAGGGTTAGGGTTAGGGTTAGGGTTAGGGTTAGGGTTAGGGTTAGGGTTAGGGTTAGGGTTAGGGTTAGGGTTAGGGTTAGGGTTAGGGTTAGGGTTAGGGTTAGGGTTAGGGTTAGGGTTAGGGTTAGGGTTAGGGTTAGGGTTAGGGTTAGGGTTAGGGTTAGGGTTAGGGTTAGGGTTAGGGTTAGGGTTAGGGTTAGGGTTAGGGTTAGGGTTAGGGTTAGGGTTAGGGTTAGGGTTAGGGTTAGGGTTAGGGTTAGGGTTAGGGTTAGGGTTAGGGTTAGGGTTAGGGTTAGGGTTAGGGTTAGGGTTAGGGTTAGGGTTAGGGTTAGGGTTAGGGTTAGGGTTAGGGTTAGGGTTAGGGTTAGGGTTAGGGTTAGGGTTAGGGTTAGGGTTAGGGTTAGGGTTAGGGTTAGGGTTAGGGTTAGGGTTAGGGTTAGGGTTAGGGTTAGGGTTAGGGTTAGGGTTAGGGTTAGGGTTAGGGTTAGGGTTAGGGTTAGGGTTAGGGTTAGGGTTAGGGTTAGGGTTAGGGTTAGGGTTAGGGTTAGGGTTAGGGTTAGGGTTAGGGTTAGGGTTAGGGTTAGGGTTAGGGTTAGGGTTAGGGTTAGGGTTAGGGTTAGGGTTAGGGTTAGGGTTAGGGTTAGGGTTAGGGTTAGGGTTAGGGTTAGGGTTAGGGTTAGGGTTAGGGTTAGGGTTAGGGTTAGGGTTAGGGTTAGGGTTAGGGTTAGGGTTAGGGTTAGGGTTAGGGTTAGGGTTAGGGTTAGGGTTAGGGTTAGGGTTAGGGTTAGGGTTAGGGTTAGGGTTAGGGTTAGGGTTAGGGTTAGGGTTAGGGTTAGGGTTAGGGTTAGGGTTAGGGTTAGGGTTAGGGTTAGGGTTAGGGTTAGGGTTAGGGTTAGGGTTAGGGTTAGGGTTAGGGTTAGGGTTAGGGTTAGGGTTAGGGTTAGGGTTAGGGTTAGGGTTAGGGTTAGGGTTAGGGTTAGGGTTAGGGTTAGGGTTAGGGTTAGGGTTAGGGTTAGGGTTAGGGTTAGGGTTAGGGTTAGGGTTAGGGTTAGGGTTAGGGTTAGGGTTAGGGTTAGGGTTAGGGTTAGGGTTAGGGTTAGGGTTAGGGTTAGGGTTAGGGTTAGGGTTAGGGTTAGGGTTAGGGTTAGGGTTAGGGTTAGGGTTAGGGTTAGGGTTAGGGTTAGGGTTAGGGTTAGGGTTAGGGTTAGGGTTAGGGTTAGGGTTAGGGTTAGGGTTAGGGTTAGGGTTAGGGTTAGGGTTAGGGTTAGGGTTAGGGTTAGGGTTAGGGTTAGGGTTAGGGTTAGGGTTAGGGTTAGGGTTAGGGTTAGGGTTAGGGTTAGGGTTAGGGTTAGGGTTAGGGTTAGGGTTAGGGTTAGGGTTAGGGTTAGGGTTAGGGTTAGGGTTAGGGTTAGGGTTAGGGTTAGGGTTAGGGTTAGGGTTAGGGTTAGGGTTAGGGTTAGGGTTAGGGTTAGGGTTAGGGTTAGGGTTAGGGTTAGGGTTAGGGTTAGGGTTAGGGTTAGGGTTAGGGTTAGGGTTAGGGTTAGGGTTAGGGTTAGGGTTAGGGTTAGGGTTAGGGTTAGGGTTAGGGTTAGGGTTAGGGTTAGGGTTAGGGTTAGGGTTAGGGTTAGGGTTAGGGTTAGGGTTAGGGTTAGGGTTAGGGTTAGGGTTAGGGTTAGGGTTAGGGTTAGGGTTAGGGTTAGGGTTAGGGTTAGGGTTAGGGTTAGGGTTAGGGTTAGGGTTAGGGTTAGGGTTAGGGTTAGGGTTAGGGTTAGGGTTAGGGTTAGGGTTAGGGTTAGGGTTAGGGTTAGGGTTAGGGTTAGGGTTAGGGTTAGGGTTAGGGTTAGGGTTAGGGTTAGGGTTAGGGTTAGGGTTAGGGTTAGGGTTAGGGTTAGGGTTAGGGTTAGGGTTAGGGTTAGGGTTAGGGTTAGGGTTAGGGTTAGGGTTAGGGTTAGGGTTAGGGTTAGGGTTAGGGTTAGGGTTAGGGTTAGGGTTAGGGTTAGGGTTAGGGTTAGGGTTAGGGTTAGGGTTAGGGTTAGGGTTAGGGTTAGGGTTAGGGTTAGGGTTAGGGTTAGGGTTAGGGTTAGGGTTAGGGTTAGGGTTAGGGTTAGGGTTAGGGTTAGGGTTAGGGTTAGGGTTAGGGTTAGGGTTAGGGTTAGGGTTAGGGTTAGGGTTAGGGTTAGGGTTAGGGTTAGGGTTAGGGTTAGGGTTAGGGTTAGGGTTAGGGTTAGGGTTAGGGTTAGGGTTAGGGTTAGGGTTAGGGTTAGGGTTAGGGTTAGGGTTAGGGTTAGGGTTAGGGTTAGGGTTAGGGTTAGGGTTAGGGTTAGGGTTAGGGTTAGGGTTAGGGTTAGGGTTAGGGTTAGGGTTAGGGTTAGGGTTAGGGTTAGGGTTAGGGTTAGGGTTAGGGTTAGGGTTAGGGTTAGGGTTAGGGTTAGGGTTAGGGTTAGGGTTAGGGTTAGGGTTAGGGTTAGGGTTAGGGTTAGGGTTAGGGTTAGGGTTAGGGTTAGGGTTAGGGTTAGGGTTAGGGTTAGGGTTAGGGTTAGGGTTAGGGTTAGGGTTAGGGTTAGGGTTAGGGTTAGGGTTAGGGTTAGGGTTAGGGGGTTAGGGTTAGGGTTAGGGTTAGGGTTAGGGTTAGGGTTAGGGGGTTAGGGTTAGGGTTAGGGTTAGGGTTAGGGTTAGGGTTAGGGTTAGGGTTAGGGTTAGGGTTAGGGTTAGGGTTAGGGTTAGGGTTAGGGTTAGGGTTAGGGTTAGGGTTAGGGTTAGGGTTAGGGTTAGGGTTAGGGTTAGGGTTAGGGTTAGGGTTAGGGTTAGGGTTAGGGTTAGGGTTAGGGTTAGGGTTAGGGTTAGGGTTAGGGTTAGGGTTAGGGTTAGGGTTAGGGTTAGGGTTAGGGTTAGGGTTAGGGTTAGGGTTAGGGTTAGGGTTAGGGTTAGGGTTAGGGTTAGGGTTAGGGTTAGGGTTAGGGTTAGGGTTAGGGTTAGGGTTAGGGTTAGGGTTAGGGTTAGGGTTAGGGTTAGGGTTAGGGTTAGGGTTAGGGTTAGGGTTAGGGTTAGGGTTAGGGTTAGGGTTAGGGTTAGGGTTAGGGTTAGGGTTAGGGTTAGGGTTAGGGTTAGGGTTAGGGTTAGGGTTAGGGTTAGGGTTAGGGTTAGGGTTAGGGTTAGGGTTAGGGTTAGGGTTAGGGTTAGGGTTAGGGTTAGGGTTAGGGTTAGGGTTAGGGTTAGGGTTAGGGTTAGGGTTAGGGTTAGGGTTAGGGTTAGGGTTAGGGTTAGGGTTAGGGTTAGGGTTAGGGTTAGGGTTAGGGTTAGGGTTAGGGTTAGGGTTAGGGTTAGGGTTAGGGTTAGGGTTAGGGTTAGGGTTAGGGTTAGGGTTAGGGTTAGGGTTAGGGTTAGGGTTAGGGTTAGGGTTAGGGTTAGGGTTAGGGTTAGGGTTAGGGTTAGGGTTAGGGTTAGGGTTAGGGTTAGGGTTAGGGTTAGGGTTAGGGTTAGGGTTAGGGTTAGGGTTAGGGTTAGGGTTAGGGTTAGGGTTAGGGTTAGGGTTAGGGTTAGGGTTAGGGTTAGGGTTAGGGTTAGGGTTAGGGTTAGGGTTAGGGTTAGGGTTAGGGTTAGGGTTAGGGTTAGGGTTAGGGTTAGGGTTAGGGTTAGGGTTAGGGTTAGGGTTAGGGTTAGGGTTAGGGTTAGGGTTAGGGTTAGGGTTAGGGTTAGGGTTAGGGTTAGGGTTAGGGTTAGGGTTAGGGTTAGGGTTAGGGTTAGGGTTAGGGTTAGGGTTAGGGTTAGGGTTAGGGTTAGGGTTAGGGTTAGGGTTAGGGTTAGGGTTAGGGTTAGGGTTAGGGTTAGGGTTAGGGTTAGGGTTAGGGTTAGGGTTAGGGTTAGGGTTAGGGTTAGGGTTAGGGTTAGGGTTAGGGTTAGGGTTAGGGTTAGGGTTAGGGTTAGGGTTAGGGTTAGGGTTAGGGTTAGGGTTAGGGTTAGGGTTAGGGTTAGGGTTAGGGTTAGGGTTAGGGTTAGGGTTAGGGTTAGGGTTAGGGTTAGGGTTAGGGTTAGGGTTAGGGTTAGGGTTAGGGTTAGGGTTAGGGTTAGGGTTAGGGTTAGGGTTAGGGTTAGGGTTAGGGTTAGGGTTAGGGTTAGGGTTAGGGTTAGGGTTAGGGTTAGGGTTAGGGTTAGGGTTAGGGTTAGGGTTAGGGTTAGGGTTAGGGTTAGGGTTAGGGTTAGGGTTAGGGTTAGGGTTAGGGTTAGGGTTAGGGTTAGGGTTAGGGTTAGGGTTAGGGTTAGGGTTAGGGTTAGGGTTAGGGTTAGGGTTAGGGTTAGGGTTAGGGTTAGGGTTAGGGTTAGGGTTAGGGTTAGGGTTAGGGTTAGGGTTAGGGTTAGGGTTAGGGTTAGGGTTAGGGTTAGGGTTAGGGTTAGGGTTAGGGTTAGGGTTAGGGTTAGGGTTAGGGTTAGGGTTAGGGTTAGGGTTAGGGTTAGGGTTAGGGTTAGGGTTAGGGTTAGGGTTAGGGTTAGGGTTAGGGTTAGGGTTAGGGTTAGGGTTAGGGTTAGGGTTAGGGTTAGGGTTAGGGTTAGGGTTAGGGTTAGGGTTAGGGTTAGGGTTAGGGTTAGGGTTAGGGTTAGGGTTAGGGTTAGGGTTAGGGTTAGGGTTAGGGTTAGGGTTAGGGTTAGGGTTAGGGTTAGGGTTAGGGTTAGGGTTAGGGTTAGGGTTAGGGTTAGGGTTAGGGTTAGGGTTAGGGTTAGGGTTAGGGTTAGGGTTAGGGTTAGGGTTAGGGTTAGGGTTAGGGTTAGGGTTAGGGTTAGGGTTAGGGTTAGGGTTAGGGTTAGGGTTAGGGTTAGGGTTAGGGTTAGGGTTAGGGTTAGGGTTAGGGTTAGGGTTAGGGTTAGGGTTAGGGTTAGGGTTAGGGTTAGGGTTAGGGTTAGGGTTAGGGTTAGGGTTAGGGTTAGGGTTAGGGTTAGGGTTAGGGTTAGGGTTAGGGTTAGGGTTAGGGTTAGGGTTAGGGTTAGGGTTAGGGTTAGGGTTAGGGTTAGGGTTAGGGTTAGGGTTAGGGTTAGGGTTAGGGTTAGGGTTAGGGTTAGGGTTAGGGTTAGGGTTAGGGTTAGGGTTAGGGTTAGGGTTAGGGTTAGGGTTAGGGTTAGGGTTAGGGTTAGGGTTAGGGTTAGGGTTAGGGTTAGGGTTAGGGTTAGGGTTAGGGTTAGGGTTAGGGTTAGGGTTAGGGTTAGGGTTAGGGTTAGGGTTAGGGTTAGGGTTAGGGTTAGGGTTAGGGTTAGGGTTAGGGTTAGGGTTAGGGTTAGGGTTAGGGTTAGGGTTAGGGTTAGGGTTAGGGTTAGGGTTAGGGTTAGGGTTAGGGTTAGGGTTAGGGTTAGGGTTAGGGTTAGGGTTAGGGTTAGGGTTAGGGTTAGGGTTAGGGTTAGGGTTAGGGTTAGGGTTAGGGTTAGGGTTAGGGTTAGGGTTAGGGTTAGGGTTAGGGTTAGGGTTAGGGTTAGGGTTAGGGTTAGGGTTAGGGTTAGGGTTAGGGTTAGGGTTAGGGTTAGGGTTAGGGTTAGGGTTAGGGTTAGGGTTAGGGTTAGGGTTAGGGTTAGGGTTAGGGTTAGGGTTAGGGTTAGGGTTAGGGTTAGGGTTAGGGTTAGGGTTAGGGTTAGGGTTAGGGTTAGGGTTAGGGTTAGGGTTAGGGTTAGGGTTAGGGTTAGGGTTAGGGTTAGGGTTAGGGTTAGGGTTAGGGTTAGGGTTAGGGTTAGGGTTAGGGTTAGGGTTAGGGTTAGGGTTAGGGTTAGGGTTAGGGTTAGGGTTAGGGTTAGGGTTAGGGTTAGGGTTAGGGTTAGGGTTAGGGTTAGGGTTAGGGTTAGGGTTAGGGTTAGGGTTAGGGTTAGGGTTAGGGTTAGGGTTAGGGTTAGGGTTAGGGTTAGGGTTAGGGTTAGGGTTAGGGTTAGGGTTAGGGTTAGGGTTAGGGTTAGGGTTAGGGTTAGGGTTAGGGTTAGGGTTAGGGTTAGGGTTAGGGTTAGGGTTAGGGTTAGGGTTAGGGTTAGGGTTAGGGTTAGGGTTAGGGTTAGGGTTAGGGTTAGGGTTAGGGTTAGGGTTAGGGTTAGGGTTAGGGTTAGGGTTAGGGTTAGGGTTAGGGTTAGGGTTAGGGTTAGGGTTAGGGTTAGGGTTAGGGTTAGGGTTAGGGTTAGGGTTAGGGTTAGGGTTAGGGTTAGGGTTAGGGTTAGGGTTAGGGTTAGGGTTAGGGTTAGGGTTAGGGTTAGGGTTAGGGTTAGGGTTAGGGTTAGGGTTAGGGTTAGGGTTAGGGTTAGGGTTAGGGTTAGGGTTAGGGTTAGGGTTAGGGTTAGGGTTAGGGTTAGGGTTAGGGTTAGGGTTAGGGTTAGGGTTAGGGTTAGGGTTAGGGTTAGGGTTAGGGTTAGGGTTAGGGTTAGGGTTAGGGTTAGGGTTAGGGTTAGGGTTAGGGTTAGGGTTAGGGTTAGGGTTAGGGTTAGGGTTAGGGTTAGGGTTAGGGTTAGGGTTAGGGTTAGGGTTAGGGTTAGGGTTAGGGTTAGGGTTAGGGTTAGGGTTAGGGTTAGGGTTAGGGTTAGGGTTAGGGTTAGGGTTAGGGTTAGGGTTAGGGTTAGGGTTAGGGTTAGGGTTAGGGTTAGGGTTAGGGTTAGGGTTAGGGTTAGGGTTAGGGTTAGGGTTAGGGTTAGGGTTAGGGTTAGGGTTAGGGTTAGGGTTAGGGTTAGGGTTAGGGTTAGGGTTAGGGTTAGGGTTAGGGTTAGGGTTAGGGTTAGGGTTAGGGTTAGGGTTAGGGTTAGGGTTAGGGTTAGGGTTAGGGTTAGGGTTAGGGTTAGGGTTAGGGTTAGGGTTAGGGTTAGGGTTAGGGTTAGGGTTAGGGTTAGGGTTAGGGTTAGGGTTAGGGTTAGGGTTAGGGTTAGGGTTAGGGTTAGGGTTAGGGTTAGGGTTAGGGTTAGGGTTAGGGTTAGGGTTAGGGTTAGGGTTAGGGTTAGGGTTAGGGTTAGGGTTAGGGTTAGGGTTAGGGTTAGGGTTAGGGTTAGGGTTAGGGTTAGGGTTAGGGTTAGGGTTAGGGTTAGGGTTAGGGTTAGGGTTAGGGTTAGGGTTAGGGTTAGGGTTAGGGTTAGGGTTAGGGTTAGGGTTAGGGTTAGGGTTAGGGTTAGGGTTAGGGTTAGGGTTAGGGTTAGGGTTAGGGTTAGGGTTAGGGTTAGGGTTAGGGTTAGGGTTAGGGTTAGGGTTAGGGTTAGGGTTAGGGTTAGGGTTAGGGTTAGGGTTAGGGTTAGGGTTAGGGTTAGGGTTAGGGTTAGGGTTAGGGTTAGGGTTAGGGTTAGGGTTAGGGTTAGGGTTAGGGTTAGGGTTAGGGTTAGGGTTAGGGTTAGGGTTAGGGTTAGGGTTAGGGTTAGGGTTAGGGTTAGGGTTAGGGTTAGGGTTAGGGTTAGGGTTAGGGTTAGGGTTAGGGTTAGGGTTAGGGTTAGGGTTAGGGTTAGGGTTAGGGTTAGGGTTAGGGTTAGGGTTAGGGTTAGGGTTAGGGTTAGGGTTAGGGTTAGGGTTAGGGTTAGGGTTAGGGTTAGGGTTAGGGTTAGGGTTAGGGTTAGGGTTAGGGTTAGGGTTAGGGTTAGGGTTAGGGTTAGGGTTAGGGTTAGGGTTAGGGTTAGGGTTAGGGTTAGGGTTAGGGTTAGGGTTAGGGTTAGGGTTAGGGTTAGGGTTAGGGTTAGGGTTAGGGTTAGGGTTAGGGTTAGGGTTAGGGTTAGGGTTAGGGTTAGGGTTAGGGTTAGGGTTAGGGTTAGGGTTAGGGTTAGGGTTAGGGTTAGGGTTAGGGTTAGGGTTAGGGTTAGGGTTAGGGTTAGGGTTAGGGTTAGGGTTAGGGTTAGGGTTAGGGTTAGGGTTAGGGTTAGGGTTAGGGTTAGGGTTAGGGTTAGGGTTAGGGTTAGGGTTAGGGTTAGGGTTAGGGTTAGGGTTAGGGTTAGGGTTAGGGTTAGGGTTAGGGTTAGGGTTAGGGTTAGGGTTAGGGTTAGGGTTAGGGTTAGGGTTAGGGTTAGGGTTAGGGTTAGGGTTAGGGTTAGGGTTAGGGTTAGGGTTAGGGTTAGGGTTAGGGTTAGGGTTAGGGTTAGGGTTAGGGTTAGGGTTAGGGTTAGGGTTAGGGTTAGGGTTAGGGTTAGGGTTAGGGTTAGGGTTAGGGTTAGGGTTAGGGTTAGGGTTAGGGTTAGGGTTAGGGTTAGGGTTAGGGTTAGGGTTAGGGTTAGGGTTAGGGTTAGGGTTAGGGTTAGGGTTAGGGTTAGGGTTAGGGTTAGGGTTAGGGTTAGGGTTAGGGTTAGGGTTAGGGTTAGGGTTAGGGTTAGGGTTAGGGTTAGGGTTAGGGTTAGGGTTAGGGTTAGGGTTAGGGTTAGGGTTAGGGTTAGGGTTAGGGTTAGGGTTAGGGTTAGGGTTAGGGTTAGGGTTAGGGTTAGGGTTAGGGTTAGGGTTAGGGTTAGGGTTAGGGTTAGGGTTAGGGTTAGGGTTAGGGTTAGGGTTAGGGTTAGGGTTAGGGTTAGGGTTAGGGTTAGGGTTAGGGTTAGGGTTAGGGTTAGGGCTAGGGCTAGGGCTAGGGCTAGGGCTAGGGCTAGGGCTAGGGCTAGGGCTAGGGCTAGGGGTTAGGGTTAGGGTTAGGGTTAGGGGTTAGGGGTTAGGGGTTAGGGTTAGGGTTAGGGTTAGGGTTAGGGTTAGGGTTAGGGTTAGGGTTAGGGTTAGGGTTAGGGTTAGGGTTAGGGTTAGGGTTAGGGTTAGGGTTAGGGTTAGGGTTAGGGTTAGGGTTAGGGTTAGGGTTAGGGTTAGGGTTAGGGTTAGGGTTAGGGTTAGGGTTAGGGTTAGGGTTAGGGTTAGGGTTAGGGTTAGGGTTAGGGTTAGGGTTAGGGTTAGGGTTAGGGTTAGGGTTAGGGTTAGGGTTAGGGTTAGGGTTAGGGTTAGGGTTAGGGTTAGGGTTAGGGTTAGGGTTAGGGTTAGGGTTAGGGTTAGGGTTAGGGTTAGGGTTAGGGTTAGGGTTAGGGTTAGGGTTAGGGTTAGGGTTAGGGTTAGGGTTAGGGTTAGGGTTAGGGTTAGGGTTAGGGTTAGGGTTAGGGTTAGGGTTAGGGTTAGGGTTAGGGTTAGGGTTAGGGTTAGGGTTAGGGTTAGGGGTAGGGTTAGGGTTAGGGTTAGGGTTAGGGTTAGGGTTAGGGTTAGGGGTAGGGTTAGGGTTAGGGTTAGGGTTAGGGTTAGGGTTAGGGTTAGGGTTAGGGTTAGGGTTAGGGTTAGGGTTAGGGTTAGGGTTAGGGTTAGGGTTAGGGTTAGGGTTAGGGTTAGGGTTAGGGTTAGGGTTAGGGTTAGGGTTAGGGTTAGGGTTAGGGTTAGGGTTAGGGTTAGGGTTAGGGTTAGGGTTAGGGTTAGGGTTAGGGTTAGGGTTAGGGTTAGGGTTAGGGTTAGGGTTAGGGTTAGGGTTAGGGTTAGGGTTAGGGTTAGGGTTAGGGTTAGGGTTAGGGTTAGGGTTAGGGTTAGGGTTAGGGTTAGGGTTAGGGTTAGGGTTAGGGTTAGGGTTAGGGTTAGGGTTAGGGTTAGGGTTAGGGTTAGGGTTAGGGTTAGGGTTAGGGTTAGGGTTAGGGTTAGGGTTAGGGTTAGGGTTAGGGTTAGGGTTAGGGTTAGGGTTAGGGTTAGGGTTAGGGTTAGGGTTAGGGTTAGGGTTAGGGTTAGGGTTAGGGTTAGGGTTAGGGTTAGGGTTAGGGTTAGGGTTAGGGTTAGGGTTAGGGTTAGGGTTAGGGTTAGGGTTAGGGTTAGGGTTAGGGTTAGGGTTAGGGTTAGGGTTAGGGTTAGGGTTAGGGTTAGGGTTAGGGTTAGGGTTAGGGTTAGGGTTAGGGTTAGGGTTAGGGTTAGGGTTAGGGTTAGGGTTAGGGTTAGGGTTAGGGTTAGGGTTAGGGTTAGGGTTAGGGTTAGGGTTAGGGTTAGGGTTAGGGTTAGGGTTAGGGTTAGGGTTAGGGGTTAGGGTTAGGGTTAGGGTTAGGGTTAGGGTTAGGGTTAGGGTTAGGGTTAGGGTTAGGGTTAGGGTTAGGGTTAGGGTTAGGGTTAGGGTTAGGGTTAGGGTTAGGGTTAGGGTTAGGGTTAGGGTTAGGGTTAGGGTTAGGGTTAGGGTTAGGGTTAGGGTTAGGGTTAGGGTTAGGGTTAGGGTTAGGGTTAGGGTTAGGGTTAGGGTTAGGGTTAGGGTTAGGGTTAGGGTTAGGGTTAGGGTTAGGGTTAGGGTTAGGGTTAGGGTTAGGGTTAGGGTTAGGGTTAGGGTTAGGGTTAGGGTTAGGGTTAGGGTTAGGGTTAGGGTTAGGGTTAGGGTTAGGGTTAGGGTTAGGGTTAGGGTTAGGGTTAGGGTTAGGGTTAGGGTTAGGGTTAGGGTTAGGGTTAGGGTTAGGGTTAGGGTTAGGGTTAGGGTTAGGGTTAGGGTTAGGGTTAGGGTTAGGGTTAGGGTTAGGGTTAGGGTTAGGGTTAGGGTTAGGGTTAGGGTTAGGGTTAGGGTTAGGGTTAGGGTTAGGGTTAGGGTTAGGGTTAGGGTTAGGGTTAGGGTTAGGGTTAGGGTTAGGGTTAGGGTTAGGGTTAGGGTTAGGGTTAGGGTTAGGGTTAGGGTTAGGGTTAGGGTTAGGGTTAGGGTTAGGGTTAGGGTTAGGGTTAGGGTTAGGGTTAGGGTTAGGGTTAGGGTTAGGGTTAGGGTTAGGGTTAGGGTTAGGGTTAGGGTTAGGGTTAGGGTTAGGGTTAGGGTTAGGGTTAGGGTTAGGGTTAGGGTTAGGGTTAGGGTTAGGGTTAGGGTTAGGGTTAGGGTTAGGGTTAGGGTTAGGGTTAGGGTTAGGGTTAGGGTTAGGGTTAGGGTTAGGGTTAGGGTTAGGGTTAGGGTTAGGGTTAGGGTTAGGGTTAGGGTTAGGGTTAGGGTTAGGGTTAGGGTTAGGGTTAGGGTTAGGGTTAGGGTTAGGGTTAGGGTTAGGGTTAGGGTTAGGGTTAGGGTTAGGGTTAGGGTTAGGGTTAGGGTTAGGGTTAGGGTTAGGGTTAGGGTTAGGGTTAGGGTTAGGGTTAGGGTTAGGGTTAGGGTTAGGGTTAGGGTTAGGGTTAGGGTTAGGGTTAGGGTTAGGGTTAGGGTTAGGGTTAGGGTTAGGGTTAGGGTTAGGGTTAGGGTTAGGGTTAGGGTTAGGGTTAGGGTTAGGGTTAGGGTTAGGGTTAGGGTTAGGGTTAGGGTTAGGGTTAGGGTTAGGGTTAGGGTTAGGGTTAGGGTTAGGGTTAGGGTTAGGGTTAGGGTTAGGGTTAGGGTTAGGGTTAGGGTTAGGGTTAGGGTTAGGGTTAGGGTTAGGGTTAGGGTTAGGGTTAGGGTTAGGGTTAGGGTTAGGGTTAGGGTTAGGGTTAGGGTTAGGGTTAGGGTTAGGGTTAGGGTTAGGGTTAGGGTTAGGGTTAGGGTTAGGGTTAGGGTTAGGGTTAGGGTTAGGGTTAGGGTTAGGGTTAGGGTTAGGGTTAGGGTTAGGGTTAGGGTTAGGGTTAGGGTTAGGGTTAGGGTTAGGGTTAGGGTTAGGGTTAGGGTTAGGGTTAGGGTTAGGGTTAGGGTTAGGGTTAGGGTTAGGGTTAGGGTTAGGGTTAGGGTTAGGGTTAGGGTTAGGGTTAGGGTTAGGGTTAGGGTTAGGGTTAGGGTTAGGGTTAGGGTTAGGGTTAGGGTTAGGGTTAGGGTTAGGGTTAGGGTTAGGGTTAGGGTTAGGGTTAGGGTTAGGGTTAGGGTTAGGGTTAGGGTTAGGGTTAGGGTTAGGGTTAGGGTTAGGGTTAGGGTTAGGGTTAGGGTTAGGGTTAGGGTTAGGGTTAGGGTTAGGGTTAGGGTTAGGGTTAGGGTTAGGGTTAGGGTTAGGGTTAGGGTTAGGGTTAGGGTTAGGGTTAGGGTTAGGGTTAGGGTTAGGGTTAGGGTTAGGGTTAGGGTTAGGGTTAGGGTTAGGGTTAGGGTTAGGGTTAGGGTTAGGGTTAGGGTTAGGGTTAGGGTTAGGGTTAGGGTTAGGGTTAGGGTTAGGGTTAGGGTTAGGGTTAGGGTTAGGGTTAGGGTTAGGGTTAGGGTTAGGGTTAGGGTTAGGGTTAGGGTTAGGGTTAGGGTTAGGGTTAGGGTTAGGGTTAGGGTTAGGGTTAGGGTTAGGGTTAGGGTTAGGGTTAGGGTTAGGGTTAGGGTTAGGGTTAGGGTTAGGGTTAGGGTTAGGGTTAGGGTTAGGGTTAGGGTTAGGGTTAGGGTTAGGGTTAGGGTTAGGGTTAGGGTTAGGGTTAGGGTTAGGGTTAGGGTTAGGGTTAGGGTTAGGGTTAGGGTTAGGGTTAGGGTTAGGGTTAGGGTTAGGGTTAGGGTTAGGGTTAGGGTTAGGGTTAGGGTTAGGGTTAGGGTTAGGGTTAGGGTTAGGGTTAGGGTTAGGGTTAGGGTTAGGGTTAGGGTTAGGGTTAGGGTTAGGGTTAGGGTTAGGGTTAGGGTTAGGGTTAGGGTTAGGGTTAGGGTTAGGGTTAGGGTTAGGGTTAGGGTTAGGGTTAGGGTTAGGGTTAGGGTTAGGGTTAGGGTTAGGGTTAGGGTTAGGGTTAGGGTTAGGGTTAGGGTTAGGGTTAGGGTTAGGGTTAGGGTTAGGGTTAGGGTTAGGGTTAGGGTTAGGGTTAGGGTTAGGGTTAGGGTTAGGGTTAGGGTTAGGGTTAGGGTTAGGGTTAGGGTTAGGGTTAGGGTTAGGGTTAGGGTTAGGGTTAGGGTTAGGGTTAGGGTTAGGGTTAGGGTTAGGGTTAGGGTTAGGGTTAGGGTTAGGGTTAGGGTTAGGGTTAGGGTTAGGGTTAGGGTTAGGGTTAGGGTTAGGGTTAGGGTTAGGGTTAGGGTTAGGGTTAGGGTTAGGGTTAGGGTTAGGGTTAGGGTTAGGGTTAGGGTTAGGGTTAGGGTTAGGGTTAGGGTTAGGGTTAGGGTTAGGGTTAGGGTTAGGGTTAGGGTTAGGGTTAGGGTTAGGGTTAGGGTTAGGGTTAGGGTTAGGGTTAGGGTTAGGGTTAGGGTTAGGGTTAGGGTTAGGGTTAGGGTTAGGGTTAGGGTTAGGGTTAGGGTTAGGGTTAGGGTTAGGGTTAGGGTTAGGGTTAGGGTTAGGGTTAGGGTTAGGGTTAGGGTTAGGGTTAGGGTTAGGGTTAGGGTTAGGGTTAGGGTTAGGGTTAGGGTTAGGGTTAGGGTTAGGGTTAGGGTTAGGGTTAGGGTTAGGGTTAGGGTTAGGGTTAGGGTTAGGGTTAGGGTTAGGGTTAGGGTTAGGGTTAGGGTTAGGGTTAGGGTTAGGGTTAGGGTTAGGGTTAGGGTTAGGGTTAGGGTTAGGGTTAGGGTTAGGGTTAGGGTTAGGGTTAGGGTTAGGGTTAGGGTTAGGGTTAGGGTTAGGGTTAGGGTTAGGGTTAGGGTTAGGGTTAGGGTTAGGGTTAGGGTTAGGGTTAGGGTTAGGGTTAGGGTTAGGGTTAGGGTTAGGGTTAGGGTTAGGGTTAGGGTTAGGGTTAGGGTTAGGGTTAGGGTTAGGGTTAGGGTTAGGGTTAGGGTTAGGGTTAGGGTTAGGGTTAGGGTTAGGGTTAGGGTTAGGGTTAGGGTTAGGGTTAGGGTTAGGGTTAGGGTTAGGGTTAGGGTTAGGGTTAGGGTTAGGGTTAGGGTTAGGGTTAGGGTTAGGGTTAGGGTTAGGGTTAGGGTTAGGGTTAGGGTTAGGGTTAGGGTTAGGGTTAGGGTTAGGGTTAGGGTTAGGGTTAGGGTTAGGGTTAGGGTTAGGGTTAGGGTTAGGGTTAGGGTTAGGGTTAGGGTTAGGGTTAGGGTTAGGGTTAGGGTTAGGGTTAGGGTTAGGGTTAGGGTTAGGGTTAGGGTTAGGGTTAGGGTTAGGGTTAGGGTTAGGGTTAGGGTTAGGGTTAGGGTTAGGGTTAGGGTTAGGGTTAGGGTTAGGGTTAGGGTTAGGGTTAGGGTTAGGGTTAGGGTTAGGGTTAGGGTTAGGGTTAGGGTTAGGGTTAGGGTTAGGGTTAGGGTTAGGGTTAGGGTTAGGGTTAGGGTTAGGGTTAGGGTTAGGGTTAGGGTTAGGGTTAGGGTTAGGGTTAGGGTTAGGGTTAGGGTTAGGGTTAGGGTTAGGGTTAGGGTTAGGGTTAGGGTTAGGGTTAGGGTTAGGGTTAGGGTTAGGGTTAGGGTTAGGGTTAGGGTTAGGGTTAGGGTTAGGGTTAGGGTTAGGGTTAGGGTTAGGGTTAGGGTTAGGGTTAGGGTTAGGGTTAGGGTTAGGGTTAGGGTTAGGGTTAGGGTTAGGGTTAGGGTTAGGGTTAGGGTTAGGGTTAGGGTTAGGGTTAGGGTTAGGGTTAGGGTTAGGGTTAGGGTTAGGGTTAGGGTTAGGGTTAGGGTTAGGGTTAGGGTTAGGGTTAGGGTTAGGGTTAGGGTTAGGGTTAGGGTTAGGGTTAGGGTTAGGGTTAGGGTTAGGGTTAGGGTTAGGGTTAGGGTTAGGGTTAGGGTTAGGGTTAGGGTTAGGGTTAGGGTTAGGGTTAGGGTTAGGGTTAGGGTTAGGGTTAGGGTTAGGGTTAGGGTTAGGGTTAGGGTTAGGGTTAGGGTTAGGGTTAGGGTTAGGGTTAGGGTTAGGGTTAGGGTTAGGGTTAGGGTTAGGGTTAGGGTTAGGGTTAGGGTTAGGGTTAGGGTTAGGGTTAGGGTTAGGGTTAGGGTTAGGGTTAGGGTTAGGGTTAGGGTTAGGGTTAGGGTTAGGGTTAGGGTTAGGGTTAGGGTTAGGGTTAGGGTTAGGGTTAGGGTTAGGGTTAGGGTTAGGGTTAGGGTTAGGGTTAGGGTTAGGGTTAGGGTTAGGGTTAGGGTTAGGGTTAGGGTTAGGGTTAGGGTTAGGGTTAGGGTTAGGGTTAGGGTTAGGGTTAGGGTTAGGGTTAGGGTTAGGGTTAGGGTTAGGGTTAGGGTTAGGGTTAGGGTTAGGGTTAGGGTTAGGGTTAGGGTTAGGGTTAGGGTTAGGGTTAGGGTTAGGGTTAGGGTTAGGGTTAGGGTTAGGGTTAGGGTTAGGGTTAGGGTTAGGGTTAGGGTTAGGGTTAGGGTTAGGGTTAGGGTTAGGGTTAGGGTTAGGGTTAGGGTTAGGGTTAGGGTTAGGGTTAGGGTTAGGGTTAGGGTTAGGGTTAGGGTTAGGGTTAGGGTTAGGGTTAGGGTTAGGGTTAGGGTTAGGGTTAGGGTTAGGGTTAGGGTTAGGGTTAGGGTTAGGGTTAGGGTTAGGGTTAGGGTTAGGGTTAGGGTTAGGGTTAGGGTTAGGGTTAGGGTTAGGGTTAGGGTTAGGGTTAGGGTTAGGGTTAGGGTTAGGGTTAGGGTTAGGGTTAGGGTTAGGGTTAGGGTTAGGGTTAGGGTTAGGGTTAGGGTTAGGGTTAGGGTTAGGGTTAGGGTTAGGGTTAGGGTTAGGGTTAGGGTTAGGGTTAGGGTTAGGGTTAGGGTTAGGGTTAGGGTTAGGGTTAGGGTTAGGGTTAGGGTTAGGGTTAGGGTTAGGGTTAGGGTTAGGGTTAGGGTTAGGGTTAGGGTTAGGGTTAGGGTTAGGGTTAGGGTTAGGGTTAGGGTTAGGGTTAGGGTTAGGGTTAGGGTTAGGGTTAGGGTTAGGGTTAGGGTTAGGGTTAGGGTTAGGGTTAGGGTTAGGGTTAGGGTTAGGGTTAGGGTTAGGGTTAGGGTTAGGGTTAGGGTTAGGGTTAGGGTTAGGGTTAGGGTTAGGGTTAGGGTTAGGGTTAGGGTTAGGGTTAGGGTTAGGGTTAGGGTTAGGGTTAGGGTTAGGGTTAGGGTTAGGGTTAGGGTTAGGGTTAGGGTTAGGGTTAGGGTTAGGGTTAGGGTTAGGGTTAGGGTTAGGGTTAGGGTTAGGGTTAGGGTTAGGGTTAGGGTTAGGGTTAGGGTTAGGGTTAGGGTTAGGGTTAGGGTTAGGGTTAGGGTTAGGGTTAGGGTTAGGGTTAGGGTTAGGGTTAGGGTTAGGGTTAGGGTTAGGGTTAGGGTTAGGGTTAGGGTTAGGGTTAGGGTTAGGGTTAGGGTTAGGGTTAGGGTTAGGGTTAGGGTTAGGGTTAGGGTTAGGGTTAGGGTTAGGGTTAGGGTTAGGGTTAGGGTTAGGGTTAGGGTTAGGGTTAGGGTTAGGGTTAGGGTTAGGGTTAGGGTTAGGGTTAGGGTTAGGGTTAGGGTTAGGGTTAGGGTTAGGGTTAGGGTTAGGGTTAGGGTTAGGGTTAGGGTTAGGGTTAGGGTTAGGGTTAGGGTTAGGGTTAGGGTTAGGGTTAGGGTTAGGGTTAGGGTTAGGGTTAGGGTTAGGGTTAGGGTTAGGGTTAGGGTTAGGGTTAGGGTTAGGGTTAGGGTTAGGGTTAGGGTTAGGGTTAGGGTTAGGGTTAGGGTTAGGGTTAGGGTTAGGGTTAGGGTTAGGGTTAGGGTTAGGGTTAGGGTTAGGGTTAGGGTTAGGGTTAGGGTTAGGGTTAGGGTTAGGGTTAGGGTTAGGGTTAGGGTTAGGGTTAGGGTTAGGGTTAGGGTTAGGGTTAGGGTTAGGGTTAGGGTTAGGGTTAGGGTTAGGGTTAGGGTTAGGGTTAGGGTTAGGGTTAGGGTTAGGGTTAGGGTTAGGGTTAGGGTTAGGGTTAGGGTTAGGGTTAGGGTTAGGGTTAGGGTTAGGGTTAGGGTTAGGGTTAGGGTTAGGGTTAGGGTTAGGGTTAGGGTTAGGGTTAGGGTTAGGGTTAGGGTTAGGGTTAGGGTTAGGGTTAGGGTTAGGGTTAGGGTTAGGGTTAGGGTTAGGGTTAGGGTTAGGGTTAGGGTTAGGGTTAGGGTTAGGGTTAGGGTTAGGGTTAGGGTTAGGGTTAGGGTTAGGGTTAGGGTTAGGGTTAGGGTTAGGGTTAGGGTTAGGGTTAGGGTTAGGGTTAGGGTTAGGGTTAGGGTTAGGGTTAGGGTTAGGGTTAGGGTTAGGGTTAGGGTTAGGGTTAGGGTTAGGGTTAGGGTTAGGGTTAGGGTTAGGGTTAGGGTTAGGGTTAGGGTTAGGGTTAGGGTTAGGGTTAGGGTTAGGGTTAGGGTTAGGGTTAGGGTTAGGGTTAGGGTTAGGGTTAGGGTTAGGGTTAGGGTTAGGGTTAGGGTTAGGGTTAGGGTTAGGGTTAGGGTTAGGGTTAGGGTTAGGGTTAGGGTTAGGGTTAGGGTTAGGGTTAGGGTTAGGGTTAGGGTTAGGGTTAGGGTTAGGGTTAGGGTTAGGGTTAGGGTTAGGGTTAGGGTTAGGGTTAGGGTTAGGGTTAGGGTTAGGGTTAGGGTTAGGGTTAGGGTTAGGGTTAGGGTTAGGGTTAGGGTTAGGGTTAGGGTTAGGGTTAGGGTTAGGGTTAGGGTTAGGGTTAGGGTTAGGGTTAGGGTTAGGGTTAGGGTTAGGGTTAGGGTTAGGGTTAGGGTTAGGGTTAGGGTTAGGGTTAGGGTTAGGGTTAGGGTTAGGGTTAGGGTTAGGGTTAGGGTTAGGGTTAGGGTTAGGGTTAGGGTTAGGGTTAGGGTTAGGGTTAGGGTTAGGGTTAGGGTTAGGGTTAGGGTTAGGGTTAGGGTTAGGGTTAGGGTTAGGGTTAGGGTTAGGGTTAGGGTTAGGGTTAGGGTTAGGGTTAGGGTTAGGGTTAGGGTTAGGGTTAGGGTTAGGGTTAGGGTTAGGGTTAGGGTTAGGGTTAGGGTTAGGGTTAGGGTTAGGGTTAGGGTTAGGGTTAGGGTTAGGGTTAGGGTTAGGGTTAGGGTTAGGGTTAGGGTTAGGGTTAGGGTTAGGGTTAGGGTTAGGGTTAGGGTTAGGGTTAGGGTTAGGGTTAGGGTTAGGGTTAGGGTTAGGGTTAGGGTTAGGGTTAGGGTTAGGGTTAGGGTTAGGGTTAGGGTTAGGGTTAGGGTTAGGGTTAGGGTTAGGGTTAGGGTTAGGGTTAGGGTTAGGGTTAGGGTTAGGGTTAGGGTTAGGGTTAGGGTTAGGGTTAGGGTTAGGGTTAGGGTTAGGGTTAGGGTTAGGGTTAGGGTTAGGGTTAGGGTTAGGGTTAGGGTTAGGGTTAGGGTTAGGGTTAGGGTTAGGGTTAGGGTTAGGGTTAGGGTTAGGGTTAGGGTTAGGGTTAGGGTTAGGGTTAGGGTTAGGGTTAGGGTTAGGGTTAGGGTTAGGGTTAGGGTTAGGGTTAGGGTTAGGGTTAGGGTTAGGGTTAGGGTTAGGGTTAGGGTTAGGGTTAGGGTTAGGGTTAGGGTTAGGGTTAGGGTTAGGGTTAGGGTTAGGGTTAGGGTTAGGGTTAGGGTTAGGGTTAGGGTTAGGGTTAGGGTTAGGGTTAGGGTTAGGGTTAGGGTTAGGGTTAGGGTTAGGGTTAGGGTTAGGGTTAGGGTTAGGGT